>NC_080474.1:18682500-18710000 GCF_030265055.1 Doryrhamphus excisus
TCCTTCACCCTGCCAGGAACACGCACATACACGATAAAATAAAAAAAAAAATTGATGAGTTTTGACTTGATTTGGACCGATGACTTCAAGATGCGCGTCTCACCGTTTGAGGTGAAACTTGAGGTAGCGCAGGATGCCGCGGCTGGGCAGGAAGGTGCAGCTCATGCAGGTCAGAAGATGCCAGTGGGCGCGGTTGGAGGGGCTGTTGGGGTGGGGGACGTGATTGGTTTGTTTGATCAGCTGACAGTAGACCTCGTCTCGCAGCGGCCTCAGGTCTTGGCAAGTCTGCAGGATTCCTTGGATGATGGGCACGGGGTCTGACACCGCCTCCATCTCTTGCAGCGAGTTAAAGATCTTCACTGCTTCGTCTTGCAGGCTGGTGTAGCCCTTCTCCTTTTGCACTGAGAGAGAGATACGTCCACAGATTAACATATAGATTATAAATTAGGATTATTTTTTGTTTTCATAACAACATGCAGTCCTGTTTGTCACTGTTGTTGTTATGGGAATTGTTGTTGCTGCTGTTTTTGTCTCTCGCTCTATTGTCTCGCGAGGGGTGCTGGAGCCTATCCCAGCTGTCAAAGATGGCCAAGGGTGGGGAAAGACAAAATAAGAAGCCAAAAAGTTACCACTTCCACACAAAATAGGAGAACTCATTCATTCATTCATTTTCTACCACTTATCCTCACGAGGGTCGCAGGGGGTGCTGGAGCCTATCCTAGCTGTCTTCGGGCGAGAGGGCGGGGTACACCCTGGACTGGTGGCCAGCCAATCACAGGGCACATAAAGACAAACAACCATTCACACTCACATTCATACCTATGGACAATTTGGAGTCGCTAATTAACCTAGCATGTTTTCGGAATGTAGGAGGAAACCGGAGTACTCGGAGAAAACCCACGCATGCACGGGGAGAACATGCAAACTCCATACAAAGATGGCCAAGGGTGGGGAAAGACAAAATAAGAAGCCAAAAAGTTACCACTTCCACACAAAATAGGAGGAGAAGTCATTCATTCATTCATTTTCTACCACTTATCCTCACGAGGGTCGCGGGGGTGCTGGAGCCTATCCCAGCTGTCTTCGGGGCGAGAGGCGGGGTACACCCTGGACTGGTGGCCAGCCAATCACAGGGCACATATAGACAAACAACCATTCACACTCACATTCATACCATACAATTTGGAGTCGCCAATTAACCTAGCATGTTTAGGGTTGGTATCAAACCCCGGTCTCCTAGCTGTGAGGTCTGCGTGCTAACCACTCGTCCACCGTGCCGCCCAACCCCGAAACATATTCAATAATTTTGTTACATTTTTTACGTTTTTCGCGTCGTGGAAGCGTCAAAAGTGAAACTCCAAATCCACAAACTCACAGTGGATGCTGACGTCTCCGTAAGGAAGAGGAAGAAGAGGGGAGTGCAAAGGATGCTGAGTGTATCTCAGGATGGGGTTCCTCCAGTACGTCTGCTCCACTGCCTCCACATTCAAGCTGCTCTCCTTCAAGACCATAAAACCCACGACTCAGTCAATGCTCATGACTTACTACGACTAAGTCACTGCAGTACACACATATAGTGAGTACCTCACTTTACAACAGATAGTGTCCTTGGCATAGACTGAAAAGAGTTGGTGCAAGCATGATATTAATACTTAAATTTGAGGTAGTGAAAATTAAATTATCAACATGAAGTAATTAAATTGAATGGTAGTTATTTAGTACGGCACCAAAAAAACTAACCTTGATATCCCTTATTAGTTGCTGAGTTGGTGTTTCAATCGGAACTTTGCTGTCAATGGCTCCCTGGATGGCATTGGTCCACCGCATGGCTTCGTTCAACATTTTGGTGTAGAGGCGGTACGAATGTTTACGCCCGTGGATGATGATATTCCAGTAACCTGTAAAGAGCAACAACATTTTCCGAACAGTGTCCGAACAACAACGACTTAGATGATTCATTGACGTCATTTAGACATTGAACTAACCAGTATCCTTGAAGACCTTTTCATCAGGTTGAACCACTGAGCACAGGCTATTGAGTACCAGCGTTCCCAGTTTGGAAGCGTTACGCTCAGATGACTTGTAGTAGTCCAAAGAGTTTGTGGTGAGAACAAACCAACGTTTCTTCAGCTTCAGAGACGTGCTTTTCACCCCAGACTTCATCTCTTTATGGAGCCAGCCTGGAGGGGGAGGAAAACATTATGTTATATTTCTATGTGTTCATTATTGTTTTTTTTTTTTTTTTAATTTTTCTTCTTTATTTCGAACAGAGACCCCACCCTTCCAGACCCATGTCTCACCTACCCTAGTTCTCTTATTTAGTGTAAGTGGGGATAGCAGTGACAGTGGTTAAAGCAGTAATAAACTTGTCAACAAAACTAAATCCAATCACTAACCAAGCCTAACAAAAAGGAAAAAAACATTGTAATTGCTTGACCATTATTATTACACTTCACTATAATTTCCAAATATTTTTAATTTATATTTATATTTAAATAGTTTTATATTTAGACATTGTTTCATTTCTGCCTCCAAATCATTCCACAGCCGTACACCATGAATTGTAGGGCTAAAACTTTTTTAAAATGTTGTTCTATGTTTTAGTTTCGTGAAATTTAGCTCGTCGCATAAATCATAACCACCAGTACGTTCATGAAACAATTTCTGTAATATTTTACACGTAACAGTCCACCTGGTATTATTGTATCTGTAAAAGTGTCATGCAATCTGCTATTATTATTCATTATTTTATATTTATATTTAAATATTTTACATTTAAATATTTTACATTTTATTATTATTATTATTATTATTATTATTATTATTATTATTATTATTATTATTATTATTATTATTATTATTATTATTGTTGTTGTTGTTATTATTATTATTATCATCATCATTATGCTTGTGTCCCTTTTTTCAGGAGCACTTTGTAAACAACATCAAATAACAAAATTGATAAAACCATCAAAAGGTTGCCTCAAGCCACTAATGCCAGTTTGTATGTTGCGTTTAAATGAAATAATTTGGAAAGAACGGGCGGGCCGTATTCAAACACTTGGCGGGCCGGATGTGGCCACCGTGCCGAAGTTTGCTCACCCCTGATCTAAAATGATGGATGAACAGATGGATTCGGAGTCACGGTGTAGCCTTTAGCTTAGTCATTTAGACTAGACTAGACTTACAGTACAATTAGCCATCAGGGCACACAACTATGGTGCGTTCAAGAACCACCAAGCAACGTGTTAATCTCAACGCATGAGCAAAAACACAATATCAGTGAAGCATAAAGACATAAAAATGTCAAAATTGGGAGTTTTCTAACAGTGTATGCTGTACATTTTACTGGAAGTATCACCTTTGTGTAAATCATTACAAAACAGATGTATGGAGGACCAAATATCTGTACTTTTATGGGGCCGTGAATATGTATGGGGATCTTTTATGATGGCTGACCTCTGACCAAGAACTCCTGTCCATCCCCCTTGGAGTCTCCTTTGGATTTCTGCAGCAAGCCGATCCAGTGGTGCATCTCCTCGGGTGTGTCCGTGTTGCAGTGGATCACACGGTTGGCGGTGATGATCACAAAAGAGTTTGGTCTACAAGCGGTGGCACATCACATACATTATCATATAGTATAATACTATACTATAATATCATTTTTATACTGTAAAAGCTTCGACTTATTCATCAGCATTGATTGTGTAATATATGTGTCAATGAAGACAATGTGGTCAAAAAGAGCCCACTTTCTCATGCACTCCAAATCATTATTAAAGTTGAAAAATTAAGTGTGTGTGTGTGTGAGTGACATGAAGAAAAGCTCTGACTTGACTTGCTAGCTTGCTAATGGCTGTCGCTTGTGTCCCTGCAGTGATCCCATAGTCTGTGTAGTACAGTTGAGCAAGGTGGCGTAAACAAAAAATAATAGGGGTGTAAACGTGCATATAGGGGTGTTATTTCATGTTAACCGGGCTCTAATAATGTTCATTCATTCATTCATTCATTTTCTACCTGGAGCCTATCCCAGCTGTCTTCGGGGCGAGAGGCGGGGTACACCCTGGACTGGTGGCCAGCCAATCACAGGGCACATATAGACAAACAACCATTCACACTCACATTCATACCTATGGACAATTTGGAGTCGCTAATTAACCTAGCATGTTTTTGGAATGTGGGAGGAAACCGGAGTACCCGGAGAAAACCCATGCATGCACGGGGAGAACATGCAAACTCCATACAAGGATGGCCAAGGGTGGGGAAAGACAAAATAAGAAGCCAAAAAGTTACCACTTCCACACAAAATAGGAGGAGAACTCATTCATTCATTCATTCATTCATTTTCTACTACTTATCCTCACGAGGGTCGCGGGGGGTGCTGGAGCCTATCCCAGCTGTCTTTGGGCGAGAGGCGGGGTACACCCTGGACTGGTGGCCAGCCAATCACAGGGCACATATAGACAAACAACCATTCACACTCACATTCATACCTATGGACAATTTGGAGTCGCTAATTAACCTACCATGTTTTTGGAATGTGGGAGGAAACCGGAGTACCCGGAGAAAACCCAAGCATGCATGGGGAGAACATGCAAACTCCATACAAAGATGGCCAAGGGTGAGGAAAGACAAAATAAGAAGCCAAAAAGTTACCACTTCCACACATAATAGGAGGAGAACTCATTCATTCATTCATTTTCTACCACTTATCCTCACGAGGGTCGCGGGGGGTGCTGGAGCCTATCCCGGCTGTCTTTGGGCGAGAGGCGGGGTACACCCTGGACTGGTGGCCAGCCAATCACAGGGCACATATAGACAAACAAATATTCACACTCATATTCAAACTTATAGACAATTTGGAGTTGACAAAGGGAGAACATGCAAACTCCACACAGAGATGGCCAATAGTGCGATTGAACTCAAGTCCCCTAGCTGTGCGGTCTGCGCGCTAACCACTTAACCACCGTGCAGCCCCCAATCACAGCATTCTTATCTTATCTCTAAATGGATTTGTGCAAATACACGCCAGCTACTTGATAACCTCCCATGTCCCTTGGCAACAATATGAGGAAAAATAGAGTGTGTTTACTATTATTAATACATACAGGACATTTGCTGTTGCTCTCTCACCTGTCAGGGTTGTCTGACGCACAAACGGAATCAATCAAGCCCACATCTAGCGTACCCTGGACACAGAGAAGTCAATGCAGCTCAAGTCAAACGAGTCACTAGGAGTCAAACGAATCAACACAGTACAAAAAAGCTGCAATTCAAGCAGAGCAGAGAAAAGGGACTTGAACACCACTAACCACTGCATTCTTCGGGTTGGCCTGTTCATGGTGCATCTCCATGAGTTCCTCTGGGCTGGCACTGTGGACACGACTCAGCACACTGAACCAACCGCTGGATGGGGCCACAGCGAGTCGGGGAAAGTAAATCAAAGGGAGGAAAAGGTCAGCCATTATGAAGTTCCATCGGCAACCACCAGAGGGACATCATTTCCATACATGTACACCGCCATGTACATACGTGCAATACTTTGTTTTTTATATTCAGTATAGTTACTCCAGACTCGTGTAATATTAAGGCTCTTGATGCAATATATTAAGTTCTATGTGAAGTATTTCTATAATGCCTCATATTAACTCACTAGCAAGATCTCAGTGTATAGACTTGTCATATATTTCATCTTGTTTCATATTATACGTATGTATACTGTATTTGTATATAACTCTGTAAAACTGTTGATTTTGTTAATACTTGAGTTGTTTATATTGTCTATTTTTCTATATTGTGTATTTTGTACTGCTTAACTGATTCTGTACTCTTGCTGCTGTGCAATGCAATGCATGTCTTATCTTATCTTATCTTACATTAATTCAAGCAGGAAGTAAGGACAACGTCTACCTGGCATCTTCTGGGGATTCTGCGTAAATGTGGTAAGTCCTCTCCCCGGTTACAATATTGAGTGCATTTTCCTTCTCATGATTGTCCACAATCTCCCTGTTAAAAAAAAAACACAGTAAAATAACAACCAGGTTAATACAACGTGATTTCTCAAATAGGAACACTTAAGATAAAAATAGCTTACGTGGCCGTGCAGATGTCAATCGTCCCTTTGAGCTTCTCCTCGCTGTCGTTGTCAAAGTACATCAGCTTGGATTCCCTCAGGACAAACCAGCGCATCTTCCAATTGCGTCGGGACAAAGTGGACATTCCTCCACCTTTCTTGTAAAGCCAGCCGGACTTCAGGGAGTCCTGTTTGGCCCGGAACCACATGAAGGTCTCGTCTTTTAGTACGCACCAGCGGCGACGCCAGGGGATCATGAGTCCACCTGAAAAGAGATTAATATTGGATTATTCTGAATAGAAACAAGATGCAGTGTTCATTTTCCACTTGTGTAATGTACTACTTATATTATTTTAATATATCCTTATATTACAAAGTCCTTAATAAAGACTAATAGTAATAAAGATTATTTGCTGACTTGCTAACAACCCTTGAGACACTTTTTTTCTGTATCATCACCGTCTGTATCATTCCAGGTCACTGGTGTGTGTGAGTGACATGAAGAAAAGCTCTGACTCGACTTGCTAGCTTGCTAATGGATGTCGCTTGTGTCCCTGCAGTGATCCCATAGTCCGTGTACAGTTGAGCAAGGTGGCGTAAACAAAAAATAATAGGGGTGTAAACGTGCATATAGGGGTGTTATTTCATGTTAACAGGGCTCTAATAATGTTCATTCATTCATTCATTCATTCATTTTCTACCGCTTATCCTCACGAGGGTTGCGTGGGGTGCTGGAGCCTATCCCAGCTGTCTTCAGGCGTGAGGCGGGGTAAATACATATAGACAAACAACCATTCACACTCACATTCATACCTATGGACAATTTGAAGTCGCTAATTAACCTAGCATGTTTTTGGAATGTGGGAGGAAACCGGAGTACCTGGAGAAAACCCACGCATGCACGGGGAGAACATGCAAACTCCATACAAAGATGGCCGAGGGTGGGGAAAGACAAAATAAGAAGCCAAAAAGTTACCACTTCCACACAAAATAGGAGGAGAACTCATTCATTCATTCATTTTCTACCACTTATCCTCATGAGGGTCGCGGCGGTGCTGGAGCCTATCCCAGCTGTCTTCGGGCGAGAGGCAGGGTACATCCTGGACTGGTGGATAGCCAATCACAGGCCACATATAGACAAACAACCATTCACACTCACATTCATACCTATGGACAATTTGGAGTCGCTAATTAACCTAGCATGTTTTTGGAATGTGGGAGGAAACCGGAGTACACGGAGAAAACCCATGCATGCACGGGGAGAACATGCAAACTCCATACAAAGATGGCCAAGGGTGGGGAAAGACAAAATAAGAAGCCAAAAAGTTACCACTTCCACACAAAATAGGAGGAGAAGTCATTCATTCATTCACTAATGTTCTACCACTTATCCTCAAGAGGGTTGCGGGGGTGCTGGAGCCTATCCCAGCTGTCTTCGGGCGAGAGGCGGGGTACACCCTGGACTGGTGGCCAGCCAATCACAGGGCACATATAGACAAACAACCATTCACACTCACATTCATACCTATGGACAATTTGGAGTCGCTAATTAACCTAGCATGTTTTTGGAATGTGGGAGGAAACCGGAGTACCCGGAGAAAACCCACGCATGCACGGGGAGAACATGCAAACTCCACACAGAGATGGCCAAGGGTGGAATTGAACCCTGGTCTCCCAGCTGTGAGGTCTGCAAGCTAACCACTCAAGCACTGTGCAGCCCTTTAATAATGTTAAAGATTGTATATTGTCATAATCAGGTTTTCTATGCTGTAACTACGGAATGTTCCATTTATTAATATTGTGGGAAAAGAGTTTTTTGTGAACTACTAACTCTTCATGTAGAGATAGCCATGGAAGTAAGGAGGCCCGCTGCCATTCAGTAGATTCATCCTCCCGTTGGAAACCTCCTCATCCGTGTCCACGTAGCCGTCGTTGTCCTCGTCACTGTCGATGAACTGAAACAAAGACACAACCGCTTGAGGGTGACGCGTGCCTTTTTGACACAAGAAACTGTGAATGGAATTGAACACCTGCAAGTTCCGTGCTAAAAATAACTTGTTCTTCCCACTCTGGCACAAAAGACACTAGCAAACATACACTCCTCCTTCATTTGGGTCTCTTCATTTCAAGTTAAGGTGTGGACATTCAAATTGTTATGTTGCTTTGACATAGTATCGGGAATGGGCATTTCATTGATGATCAATTAATCCATTAATAACGAAGTACAATTTGACACTTAAATACGATCGTATGCTTTACTCTTCTCCGTTTTGTTGCGCTTTGCTGGTTTCAGTCTGCAAAGTACAGATAAATAGATATTATAAATGCTATATAACCTGCTAGCTACCATGTATTCCAAAGCATTTTGAATATAGTCCATAGGGAGAGATTTCATTCATTCATTTTCTACCGCTTTTCCTCACGAAGGTCGCGGGGGGCGCTGGAGCCTATCCCAGCTGTCTTTGGGCGAGAGGCGGGGTACACCCTGGACTGGTTGCCAGCCAATCACAGGGCACATATAGACAAACAACCATTCACACTCACATGCAAACTCCACACAGAGATGGCCGAGGGTGGAATTGAACCCTGGTCTCCTAGCTGTGAGGTCTGCGCGCTAACCACTCGACCGCCGTGCCGCCCAGGGAGAGATTTACGACAAAAAAATGTAAAAAAAAAAAACAACAAAAAAAACCCTTAAACCATATTAGGAAAGCAGGAAGTGAACAAATGTAACAGTTACTGATTGTACAAGTACCAGATGGACCTCGTACTTTGGCACGTGACAAAAAATAAAAAATTAAATAAAATAAAAATAATAAAAATTAATAAAAATGAATTATTTTTTATTATATTAGGAAAGCAGGAAGTGAACAAATGTAACAGTTACTGATTGTAAAAGTACCAGATGGAGGGGTAGGATTTAATAAGCTTTGCTTCTTCCTACTTCTTTCGGACATGTGGAACTGGGAACTGATTATGGGATGCATTCAATTGTAATCCGATGCATGTTCAAATGAAATTAAACCATTACCATTACCATTACCAATACCAATACCAATACCATTACCAATACCATTACCATTACCATTACCAATACCATTACCAATACCATTACCAATACCATTACCATTACCATTACCAATACTAATATATTATCTTGTATAACTTCTGTGTTATTCTTACCGAGTCCGAGCTGCCCCTGAAGGAGTCCAGGCTGTTGTGGGTGCAGGAGGATTTCCGCAGCATCTCCTCATCAGTGATGTGACCATCATTAATGCTCGCACCTGAGCTCCCGTGAGCTTCCTCAAACTCCTCTTGATCGTAGTCCGACTCCGCATCAGGCGGGTTGGAACAACACGGATCCTGACTTACGGGCTCAAAGTCTGAGCCGCATCGCCGTTTGTCTCCATTGGTGATGACAGGAGGAGCCGGGTCAGGGAGTCGGGAGTCGGGGAGATGATTCAGTCGGTTTGGGGGAGATGAAGACGCAGAGGAGGCCAAAGGAGAGCGGACAAGGAGACCTTCTGCAAAGGCAGCCGGAGGAGGGGGCACACTTTGGAATACTTCCTTATCCAAGGGGACTGCGGCTGGTGGGGGTAAGTCAGGTAAAGGAACGCACTCATCCTCAGCATGGAAACCCTCGTCTACCTCCTCCTCGGCAAGAGGAGCGGTCGATTCAGTCGGGTCGTGGAGATTCTCCTCACTTGACAGCGACGGCTCTAAACCGCCAAAGTCCAAAAGTTCCAGGAACTCTGTCGCCACACGGGAGGCCTCCTTCTCCAGCCGGTAAATCTCAGCTTCCCTCATCTGCCGTAACTCCTCCCGGGAGATCTCCCCGAGGAGAGACACGCCGTCTTCCTGCTGCTTCTGCAGACGTTCGATTTCTCTTTCCAACCGCAGGATCTCCTCCATCTGACGGCTCTCTTCGTCGGTGGTGTAGTTATAGGATGCAGTCTGAACCAGTTCCTTCTGTTGACGAGCCAATCAGAGACCACATTAAGAGACATGCATCTGGCTGTGGTAATATTATATTCATGAAAGTCTATTCTAATGTCACAAATACTTAATATATATATATATATATATATATATTTATATAATCCAAACTTTGGTTTTTGTACTCTCCAGCTTTTATAGGATACGCACCAGCAAATACAAATAGACAGTGTAGACATTGAAAGAGTAAAGGAAAATTAATTTCTGGGGATCACAATGAATGAAAATATGAGCTGGAAACCTCATATTACAAATATACAACATAAGGTGGTCAGAAATATTTCAATATTGAACAAAGCAAAATTTGTTTTCAATCAGAAATCACTCCACACTCAGCGTGGAAATATGGGGTAATAACTATAAAAGCAATCTTCACTCGCTAAATGTACTGCAAAAAAGGCTAGTAAGGATAATTCATAATGCCGCCTACAGAGAACATACTAACTCCTTATTTCTAAAATCACAAATACTTCAACTTGCTGATATAGTTCATCTTCAAACAGCTAAAATAATGCATAAGGCTAAAAATAACCAATTAGCTAAAAATGTCATCCAATACTTCTCTACAAGAGAGGAGAAATATGATCTCAGGGAAGAAGTACATTTGAAACACTTCTATGCTAGGACTACGTTATGCTAGCCATAGCATTTCAGTATGTGGAATCAAACTATGGAATGGATTGAGTAAGACCCTCAAACAATGCACAACGATGAGCCAATTGACAGTTATTGTATGGTCATATCACCTCGTACTTCGGTATGTGATTTTAAAAAAAATATATATATATATTAGGAAAGCAGGAAGTGATCAAATGTAACAGTTACTGATTGTAAAAGTACCAGTACTCCGGTTTCCTCCCACATTCCAAAAACATGCTAGGTTAATTAGCGACTCCAAATTGTCCATAGGTATGAATGTGAGTGTGAATGGTTGTTTGTCTATGTGTGCCATGTGATTGGCTGGCCTCTTGCCCGAAGACAGCTGGAATACGCAACCCTCGTGAGGATAAGCGGTAGAAAATGAATGAATGAAGGTGATTTTATGGATCTTTATTGCATATCAAATTTCCTAACTATATTAGGAAAGCAGGAAGTGAACAAATGTAACAGTTACTGATTATAAAAGTACCAGATGGAGGGGTAGGATTTAATAAGCTTTGCTTCTTCCTACTCCTTTTGGACATGTGGAACTGTGAACTGATTATGTGATGCATTCAATTGTAATCTGATGCATGTTCAAATGTAGTAAAACCATAACATAAATAAAAAATCACTCTACAAAGGGGTGGGGAGTCAGTTTGTTGTTAATTAATTACTATGAATTAATCGTACATGTTTCTATTTATTTATGATGAGTTTCCAAAGTCTTTTGACTGCCAGGGAGCCCCAAAAAATAGTTAAATAGTAATGAAATTAGGGTCAGTATCGTCCGATTTCACTCATGTATGATCGAATGATATCATTGTCATTATCATGATGCTCCAATGGAGTGGACTCACCTTCTGACAAGCTCCATTCACCACCAGTGAGTTCCTGAGAACATAATGGAAGACCAGTGGGTATGGGAATCAAACAAGCGTGACTTTTTCATAGCCACTTCCTGGTTCTTTTTGTTTACCTTTTAATGTCGCCATTTGCAGCCTTTTGACACTCAACTGTCTCCTTCACCAGCCTCAGCTCCTCTTCCGCCCTCCTCTTCAGCTCCTCATTTAGCAGTCTTTGTCTCTCCTCCTCTTCCTCACGCTTTCTTCTCTCCTCCTCCTGTCGCCTCCTCTCCTCCTCCATCCTCCTCTCTTCTTCTTCTACACGCCGCCTCTCCTCCTCCTCTTTCCTGCGTTTCTCCTCCCTGAGCTGCCGACAGAGCGATCGGGCCACCTGACCTCTGTGGTGCTTCTGCAGGACGACGGATGCCAAGCGCAGTCGCAGGAAGCTTCGCCTCCAAAAGTGAGCGCGGTAGTTCTTCTGGATGGTGACGATGCTGGCCAGAGCCCTCTTGTACTGCTTCCTGATTGGGAAACATTGCGTGTCACCACAAAACATCAGTTGCGACGTCGCCGCATTGGGTCGTTTCGCGCCCCCGCCGGCAAGCCTGTGTTTAAATAAACAAGAGCTCGTAGCGTACGAACAGCGCGGTGTTGACAGTCTGCTGAGCGTGCGGTTGTGTGGGCTTTTGTGTTTAGCCTTGGAACTGAGCTCCATCACCCGCACACACACACATGCACGCACCCCGAACACACGCATACAGTGTAAACATGTAGCATACATGACCCCATGAGGCCCACACACATTGTTGTGACCATTTGACCCTGAGCTTGGCCCCGTCTCCGCCATAATCACTCCACAGGCGGTGACTCATGTCAGGATGGAGCTCTTGTTACATATAATAACACAAAGACTGCACTTGTGGCTTTAGGGAACTTTTCAGGCCTTTAGTGAACTCCAAAGAGGACACAAGAGTCCACAAGAGTACCAGCTGCTCTATCGAAAAAAAAAATTTCATTAGGTTTGCCTGGGAAATCTAGAGTTTTGTGATTTCCGACCGTCTTTGAATGCAACACGAGTCCCGACTATATGTGTGTGGATGCATGCAGAGAGAAAAGTTGAGCTTGCTCATATTATTTTACGTGGTTTGCGCATTTTGTTTTTGCATTAAAGACATTTTTAATCGACCACCTCATTATCATCCTTATGTTGGGTCTCAAACACGCGGCCCGTGGGCCAAATGTGGCCCGCAGGACACTAGTTTGAGGCCCCCGCCTTGATATGAAAGTTTAAAGTTTGATATGGATGCTGTATGGTATCATGTACCCAGAAAAAAAATATTACATTTGATTAATGTTCATGTTAAAGGTTAAATAACTGTTAATAGTTATCCTCCCTATCCGTGTGGAAGTGGTAAGTTTTTGGCTCTTTAAGTTGAAAGGAAATAACTTGGAGACTACCGTTTAGGTCGCTAGCTCTCTAGTTTGCGAGTTAGCATGTGTCTCAAGACCCTGCAGTTGCGCAATATGTTGTAAATAAAAAAGAGTATAAATGTGACTATAGTCGTGTTTTGTCATGTCTACAGGGCTCTAATAATGCTTTGTTCATTTTAATCTGAAAAAAATAATTTGTCTACCCCAACAACTATATGTGGTTTCTTAAGTTTTTATTATTTGCCGTTTTATTATTATTATTATTATATTTATTTATTACTGTTTGATTTATTTTCTTTATTCTTAATTTGTTTATTTATTTTTCATCTTATTTTGTGCAGAAAAATAAAAATTAAGATATTTGAGAACAGTGGAATGTTTTATCAGAGCTTTTATTGTAGAAAATCGGAACCAAAGCACTGAAAAAGTTTGTATATTTTTCTGTTTTTAATAAATGCGGGTTTTTGGGGGGGAAAACCCAGCCTTGCCCAGACCCTAGCTCCAGTGGCCCCCAGGTAAATTGAGTTTGAGACCCCTGCCGTAAAGTAAGAACCACTTGTGTATGATACAGTATATTCTTATATACTCATAAAATAATCTCCGTCATCTCGGGTCAAATTCCATCCTCCAAGACGACCCACTTCTGACACTCGCCCCACAGAGTGAACACAGCTATACTTCTAAGCTACTACTCCCAGAATTTTCGGCGTAAAAAGAATGGAATCTGAACCTCAACCCAACTGAACAATTGCGCGGTCAGCTTGGTCAGCAGGCTCGAACGACCAGCAAAACCACGTTGACTCACGGTTGAGAAGTTGAAGGTCATCCCACAGCGGCGTGTGACCAGCCCGCCACCTCCTGACTGTTGTTGTTGCGGTGTACGGTTCTTCCACACCCACGGTTTATTTGTTTATTTCTTGTTACTGATCAGACTTTAATTGTCCAATCCCAATTCAAAAGTTATAATAGCGATGGCAAAAGAAGCTGTTTGGCGTGGCGAGCGAAGATTTGGCGTATTTTACATACATAGGTGCAACGCACATGCTCAGTAGTCGATGGGCATTTAAACTGGAAAATAAAGATTCTTCCAGTGATAATCTTGTACTGTAATGAGCCATAATGAGTGAATAAATTGTGTACCATGGTACTTGTTCTATTCTTAATTAAACATAATTAAACACTGTCAATGAAATATGGATTTTTAATTAAATGCAGCTCATTCCGTAACATTATACCTTGGATTGGATCTACAATAGATTACATGCCGTTGGGTGCTGGTCTCTCGTGTTGACAGGAGTGAGATTTATCGACCCGTAAATATGCGCAAATATTGTACATATAATTCAATGTAAAGTCCTTCTCCAAACTTTTGCATCGCAGTAGTAACTGCAGCAGCACATGCACAAACGTGCCCAAAGGCATGCACATAATCCCCCCCCCCTCCCTTATATATACACACACACATTTCTAGTACAAAACAAACACCGACAACTGTCACTCAGTGCACTCACCTTGCCACATAACTGAGGATGTGGGCGCGGATCACCATGCCAGCCTTGTGCCGCACCTCCTCCCTCTCCTTCTCCAGCCTTTGCTCCAGGGCCTCCTTCAGGAACACCTGCGGGATGAGCAGCGCCGCAGCCAAACCCCGACAAGAGGGGTGGGGACAAACAGAAACGGGTTAGTTCCTTTTTTTTTTTTTCCTTAATAAGGCTGAGCCCACAGGGTTTTGAGACAGCCCCTTGTGTTGCTTTGTTGGCAGTGCCCTCTGTAGAGGAAGCTGATGCTGAAGCTAGCAGGCTGGCTGCCCTCCTCCCTCAGTAGAGCAGAGTAGAGCTGGGGGCAAAACTGGCACCGGGACTGGGGAGCTGCTGCATAGGACGCTGCTGCTGCTGCTGCTGCTGCTGCACAGCCTCATTGTGTTCAGTTCCTGAACATTTCCCTGCTGCTGCGACCGACCGACCGACCGACCGACGTGCACAGGCAGCAAGGGAAGGGGAGGGATGGAGGGATGAGGGGGAGGGATGGTGGCGGGTGTCCAGAAAAGTAAGCCACACCCCTACTTGCTCTTGTGAAGCAAAAGAATAAGCGTTAACTGTTTGTGGGCACACTTGGCGAGTTGGTACTGTAACCTGGGAAGGAGAAACACTATGTTGCGTGTGGGGGCCTACTTTTGGGGCCTAATGTTGAGTTTATGCAAAAACAAGTCAATTAATAACAAAACTTTATGGAGGGGGGTGGTCTACTGTATGTCAATGGTCAAAATACAAGCAACACAAAATAAATTGTCACATTTTCTACACGGTGGTTGAGTGGTTAGCGCGCAGATCTCACAGCTAGCGGACCAAGGTTCAAATTCCACCCTCGGCCATTTGTGTATACTTTGTGTGGCTTGAATTCCAAAATAAGAATAAGTACATATTACACTGATAGTTATCATAAATACTCAAATCCAGGCCTCTTTTCAATTAGTTACTAAACAACCAACTGGAGTTTTCTAATTATGACACAGTTAAAAAAAAACACTGGCATTGGCAGCTGTGGCTGTAGGCAACCTACCTCCTGATTTAGTTTTTATGAACTCCACAAGTTTCAATTGGTTAGTAAGTTCGATTCCACCCTCGGCTATCTCTGTGTGGAGTTTGCATGTTCTCCCCGTGCATGCGTGGGTTTTCTCCGGGTACTCCGGTTTCCTCCCACATTCCAAAAACATGCTAGGTTAATTAGCGACTCCAAATTGTCCATAGGTATGAATGTGAGTGTGAATGGTTGTTTGTCTATATGTGCCCTGTGATTGGCTGGCAACCAGTCCAGGGTGTACCCCGCCTCTTGCCCAAAGACAGCTGGGATAGGCAGCTGTGGCTGTAGGCAACCTACCTCGTGATTTAGTTTTTATGAACTCCACAAGTTTCAAGTGGTTAGTAAGTTTGATTCCACCCTCGGCTATCTCTGTGTGGAGTTTGCATGTTCTCCTCGTGCATGTGTGGGTTTTCTCCGGGTACTCCGGTTTCCTCCCACATTCCAAAAACATGCTAGGTTAATTAGCAACTCCAAATTGTCCATAGGTATGAATGTGAGTGTGAATGGTTGTTTGTCTATATGTGCCCTGTGATTGGCTGGCCACCAGTCCAGGGTGTACCCCGCCTCTTTCGACGACCCTCGTGAGGAAAAGCGGTAGAAAATGAATAAAAAATAAAAAATAAAAAATAAAAAATAAAAAATAAAAAATAAAAAATAAAAAATAAAAAATAAAAAATAAAAAATAAAAAATAAAAAATAAAAAATAAAAAATTAATTAAAAATAAAAAATTAATTAAAAATAAAAAATAAAAAATAAAAAATAAAAAATAAAAAATAAAAAATAAAAAATAAAAAATAAAAAATAAAAAATAAAAAATTAAAAATTAAAAATTAAAAATTAAAAATTAAAAATTAAAAATTAAAAATTAAAAATTAAAAATTAAAAATTAAAAATAAAAAATAAAAAATAAAAAATTAAAAATTAAAAATTAAAAATTAAAAATTAAAAATTAAATCCTCCATCTGGTCCTTTTACAATAAGTAACATTTGTTCACTTCCTGCTTTCCTAATATAGTTTTAAGTTTTATTTTTTTGTTTTTCTTTTTTCAGGTACTGAAGTACAAGGTTATATGACTATATAATGACATAATGGGTACCATAGTAAGTGTCAATATAGTGATATGTATAGCACATCATGACTGGTTCAAGACTCTTCATCCAATGGCGGCGCAATTTTTTTCACACAGGGCCATGTTGGTTTGTATTTTTTTCCTCCTTTCATAATAAACTGAATTCATAATAATATAATAATACAATTATAATAAAATATATTCTACCTATGTACAGTGATGCTGATGTAAATGGTTAGGCCTTGGCGTTCATCTATAAAAGTCAAGTAAGAATCTGAGGGCGGTTTGAAGTTGTCGCTTGTGTTTTGTATCCCAGATGTAAGGATCCCACAGCTGCCCTTTCTATGTGTGTGTGTGCGTGTGTGTGTGTGTATGAGGAGGTAAAGGAAGCTCCCACTCCGTCCACATCCTTCCCTCGTCTGTGCACAAACGGCTCACCAACACACAAAAACACGCCGCACACACCTAATCCATACAAAGTCAAGCCCCTAATTCAGCGTGCACACTTCCTCCGCAACACAATCAGCAAGCGTATAATTACACATAGATTGTTCCTCCAAAGGAAATGGAGCTCACTCTGTCTCTCCTGGTCCTCGAGCGTTTCCCCCCACCCTCAAAACATGACCATGTGTTTCCCAAAACTACAGTGGAGTAGTCATCAGTCAAAGGTCAAACTCGGGAGGTGTTAATTTTTTCTTTTTTTTTTTTACCTTGAAAATGATATTTCAGTGAGATATGTTAACTCCAAATATGTGTACCATGTGCTTAACATATAAAGGCATGTGTACGTGAGTGGTTATATACATTCATTAAGAAGCTGGATGTGGTTGGCATCAAACACACCATATGTTGTACTGCTGTGTGTCATCCAGATGGTCCTGGCAGACAAATATCCTAAAAAATATGAAAGCATTATAGATACAGTATGTTTTGTTCTCTGGAATCAAAGCTGCTATTAACCTTCCTCTTGTGTTAGCTGTTGAGTTGAGTGTGCATGGTGTGTTGCACAGAGACCCGGAAATAGTTAAAACAAGGCGTATGAACATTAATGATGAATAATGTGTTGTACACAACACGAATTTCTGGTATTATCTCTTATGTTAACGGGTCGGTTTTGACCCATGTGATCAATGTTCATGTTAAAGGTTAAATAACTGTTAATAGTTATCCTCCCTATCCGTGTGGAAGTGGTACGTTTTTGGCTATTTAAGTTTAAAGGAAATAACTTGAAGGCTACCGTTTAGGTCGCTATAGCTCTCTAGTTTGCGAGTTAGCATGTGTCTCAAGACCCTGCAGTTGCGCAATATGTTGTAAATAAAAAGAGTATAAATGTGACTATAGTCGTGTTTTGTCATGTCTACAGGGCTCTAATAATGCTTTGTTCATTTTAATCTGAAATAAATAATTTGTCTACCCACCAACTATATGTGGTTTCTTAAGTTTTTATTATTTGCCGTTTTATTATTATTATTATATTTATTTATTTATTACTGATTGATTGATTTTCTTTATTCTTGATTTGTTGATTTATTTTTCATCTTATTTTGTGTAGAAAAATAAAAATGAAGATATTTGAGAACAGTGGAATGTTTTATCAGAGCTTTTATTGTAGAAAATCGGAACCAAAGCACTCAAAAAGTTTGTATATTTTTCTGTTTTTAATAAATGCGTTTTTTTTTTGTTTTTTTTTTTGGAAAACCTGATGCGGCCCAGCCTTGCCAAGACCCTAGCTCCAGTGGCCCCCGTGTAAATTGAGTTTGAGACCCCTGCTTTATAATCATATTATTATAACTGGGTCGAAACCAACCCTAACAATACAGTAGTCATAATTTCAACCAGACCATTTTAAAATGTAGTAAACATTATTTTTTTGGTTTTATTTTGTTGAAATAGAGTTTCAAAAAGCCTTGATGCAAAAAACAAATGTTATGTGATTCTTTTTATGCATTAAAATGTAAAACGGGTCGGTGCCGACCCTAACACAAGAGGAGGGTTCTAAGGTTAATCATTCTTTGAAAAAAGCCGTGAAGAAGAGAACCCTTTCCGTGTAGAAGTTAATGATTGAAACCAGGAGAGACTAGTGCACAAAAAAGGTGTTCCCTGAAAGCCTCATTGCTTCCAAAACCCGGCCAGTTTAATAATTATTTGTTGGACGCACCTTCTTGCAACAACCAAGCCACCCGTTTCAGGATTACTTACAGTAATCGGCGCTAACTCTGGGTTGAACCGTGTACTTCCAGTAAACTGGAAGTGTCCGCCATGAATACATTCAGTGGTTGTCAACAAGGGAGCAGCACATCTGACCACATCTTCACAGTAAATTCTTTAGGACCTGAGTCAGACCGAGGGGCGTCCAAACTGTGACACGCATTAGCAGCCTGGGAAACTTTACCAAAAAAAAAAAGAAAAAAAAGTGTGAAACATAATCTGACATTTCTCCAGATATTCATCCTCGCCACAGAAATACTACATTTGACACCAGAAACACTCGGCTTGGCCACAGAAAGGAAAACACTACATCTTGCCAAATAAACACAATACTTTACCACAGAAACACTATATTTGTCCACAAAAAGTACTACAATAGGCAACATATACAGTACACTATATTTTACCATAGAAGCGCTATACTTTTGCCAATGAAACTCTATATTAAGTTACAGGAACATATATCTGTTTACAGAAACACTAAAATTATAAAAATAAAAATAAAAATAAAAATAAAAATAAAAATAAAAATAAAAATAAAAATAAAAATAAAAATAAAAATAAAAATAAAAATAAAAATAAAAATAAAAATAAAAATAAAAATAAAAATAAAAATAAAAATAAAAATAAAAATAAAAATAAAAATAAAAATAAAAATAAAAATAAAAATAAAAATAAAAATAAAAATAAAAATAAAAATAAAAATAAAAATAAAAATAAAAATCACCTCGTACTTCGGTACGTGATAAATAAATTATTGTTTTGAGAATTAATTCAAAATTGGGGTCATTAGGGACCTCAAACAATGCACAATAAAATGAAAAAAAAAACTCAAACTATATTAGGAAAGCAGGAAGTGAACAAATCAAAAATAAAATGAAAAAAACAACTTCAACTATATTAGGAAAGCAGGAAGTGAGCAAATATAACAGTTACTGATTGTAAAAGTACCAGATGGAGGGGTAGGATTTAATAAGCTTTGCTTCTTCCTACTCCTTTTGGACATGTGGAACTGTGAACTGATTATGTGATGCATTCAATTGTAATCTGATGCATGTTCAAATGAAATTAAACCATTACCATTATATGATTTGGTTTTCTTCCAAAATTTTTGCCAAAGTCTTGCCTCTCTTTTCAAATACTGTCTTGGTTATCATACACATGTAACATATATACATGTAACAGCTCATATGTTTGCCCGGTACTGCATCGTTCCGTGAAATATAATTCCCAAACAAAGTGATAATGCTAATTGCAAAAAAAATCATCATGTTGCCGAAGTTTCATAAAGAAGGTGAGACACACTGTTGAATAATAAGTTCCATGCATTTCTCATTTATTCCTATTTTGAATTTGGAATTTCTGATGGGAATGGGAAGATCATGGAACCAATTTCTGCCATTTAGGAGGAAAATTTGAGGTGCCTTAGATTTGACATTGTTGTATCAATTCCAATTAATTACATCTCGCTGTTGACACCAAAGCCAGAAAGCAAGGGTCTTCACTAAGTTCTAGATTCCCTCAGGTGTACACCGATTGTAATGGGGGGGTAGTACCTAACGAGTATGGAACGGAGAGGGGTTGTGCCGCGCTCCACGAATGACAAAAAGATTCTTGTATCCCGTATGTCTACGTGAACGTGTGCTTTACCTTCGTCTTTCCTAGCTGCCACTCTCTCTTTGTGCCGTCAAGACATGCGAGAAGATCGAAGCAACTCTGCTTCTCATCTTTCGTCTGGATTTTGTTCTTCAGGATGATCTTGTATCTGCGTGTACACGACAGAGGGAATGAATACTTTTACTACATTTCTTAAATTCAGACTCATGAGATTAGATGCTGACCTGTTGGAGAAATCCTTAAAGGTGCGGCGAACTGGGAATCCAGCTTTGCGGATCTTAACAGTTTCCAACATTCCGGAGTACCTCAGCTGATTCAAGACCACGTCCGGATCAAACTGGTTGGCTTTCTATAAAAAGCAACAAAAAAATGCATGTATCCTGAAAGAATAATTATAAATCGATGGAAACATCGACGACATTACGCAAGACCGTACAAACCAGGAAGATGAGTTTTTCTGGAATAATCAGCGCCTATCGGAATGGCACATGCGGTATCAAACGAGTGGACCAATGATGGCAGCTGCCTTATATCTCCACACTAAAGCCATCGTCCCGCAGCTGAATAAGCCCCCCAAAGAGAAGCAGGGCATTCCGCAAAGGTGTCAATCTAATTATGTGCAAATGTTAGCATGCAGGGAACCATGCTAGGCCCTTCCCTTGGTTGCACGTGTTCACGCTCATAATCAAGCACGCTCACACAGGCCGGTGCCTCCTCTGAGCTCTGAACTCTGCTCTTCAGCGAGGGGGGGTGTGGGTGAGGGGGGGGGGATTTAGGCCGCTGAAAGAGGTACTGGCATGAAAACAAGCTGAGAGTCCCTGCGACGGAGGATGAATATAAATCATGCGTGTGTGTGTTAGGATGAATGTAATCATATCAGAAGATCGTAATCCTGCAAAATCTGTGGGATGAACACAGGCATGTCTTGTTCCATGTCGACGCCAGGTGAGCACCAGCCAATGAGAGCAAAGATGGTGGATTTCCACGCTACCGGGTGAATGCAGTGGCACAAGTTCACCTCCGAATGTGCATGAGTAACGTCTGGTTAAGTTAAGTAACAAAAGGAATCATAGAAAAACATCTGAATTATGTCTATCACCTTCAATGTGTCTATTACAGTGTCCGAGTGGTGCAGGCCACACAGCTAGGAGACCCGGGTTTGATTCTCTATGTGGATTTTGCATGTTTTCTCCAGGTACTCCAAAATTTTGTAAAAAAAGGTATTCCAAAAACATGCTAGGTTAATTAGCGACTCCAAATTGTCCATATGTATGAATGTGAGTGTGAATGGTTGTTTGTCTATATGTGCCCTGTGATTGGCTGGCCACCAGTCCAGGGTGTACCCCGCCTCTCGCCCAAAGACAGCTGGGATAGGCTCCAGCACCCCCGCGACCCTCGTGAGGAAAAAGCGGTAGAAAATGAATGAATGAATGTCTATCACCTTCAATGTGTCTATTACAGTGTCCGAGTGGTGCAGGCCACACACCTAGGAGACCCGGGTTTGATTCTCTATGTGGATTTTGCATGTTTTCTCCAGGTACTCCCACATTCCAAAAACATGCTAGGTAAATTGGCGTTAATTGTCCATAGATATGAATGTGAGTGTGAATGGTTGTTTGTCTATATGTGCCCTGTGATTGGCTGACCACCAGTCCAGGGTGTACCCCGCCTCTCGCACGAAGACAGCTGGGATAGGCTCCAGCATGCCCACGACACTTGTGAGGATAAGCTTCGATATGCCTGTTATAAAAGTTCAGGTTCTGCCAATCGCCTCGTTTTTAAATTATATTTATATAATTATATATACAGGCGGCACGGCGGTCGAGTGGTTAGAATGCAGACCTCACAGCTAGGAGACGAGGGTTCAATTCCACCCTCGGCCATCTCTGTGTAGAGTTTGCATGTTCTCCCCGTGCATACGTGGGTTTTCTCCGGGTACTCCGGTTTCCTCCCACATTCCTAAAACATGCTAGGTTAATTAGCGACTCCAAATTGTCCATAGGTATGAATGTGAGTGTGAATGGTTGTTTGTCTATATGTGCCCTGTGATTGGCTGGCCACCAGTCCAGGGTGTACCCCGCTTCTCGCACAAAGACAGGTGGGATAGGCTCCAGCACCCCCTGCGACCCTCGTGAGGAAAAAGCAGTAGAAAATGAATGAATGAGTTATTCTCCTATTTTGTGTGGAAGTGGTAACTTTTTGGCTTCTTATTTTGTCTTTCCCCTCCCTTGGCCATCTCTGTGTGGAGTTTGCATGTTCTCCCCATGCATGCGTGGGTTTTCTCCGGGTACTCCGGTTTCCTCCCACATTCCAAAAACATGCTAGGTTAATTAGCGACTCCAAATTGTCCATAGGTATGAATGTGAGTGTGAATGGTTGTTTGACTATATGTGCCCTGTGATTGGCTGACCACCGGTCCAGGGTGTACCCCGCTTCTCGCACGAAGACAGCTGGGATAGGCTCCAGCACCCCCGCGACCCTCGTGAGCAAAAAACGGTAGAAAATGAATGAATGAATGAATGAGTTCTTCTCCTATGTTGTGTGGAAGTGGTAACTTTTTGGCTTCTTATTTTGTCTTTCCCCTCCCTTGGCCATCTCTGTGTGGAGTTTGCATGTTCTCCCCATGCATGCGTGGGTTTTCTCCGGGTACTCCGGTTTCCTCCCACATTCCAAAAACATGCTAGGTTAATTAGCGACTCCAAATTGTCCATAGGTATGAATGTGAGTGTGAATGGTTGTTTGACTATATGTGCCCTGTGATTGGCTGACCACCGGTCCAGGGTGTACCCCGCTTCTCGCACGAAGACAGCTGGGATAGGCTCCAGCACCCCCGCGACCCTCATGAGGAAAAAGCGGTAGAAAATGAATGAATGAATGAATGAATGAACCACGACTGTTGACTGCATAAAAGACCTCCAAGATGGATGAATTTATTGTCTTTACAGGAAGTCACACCATCAGCATAGCCGAGATAGCGAAATCTGGCAAAGAAAGAAAGATTTTTTTCTTTTCAAAGTATTTTTCTTGGCAGAATTTGTCAATTTTCATAGCTATTATCCGAAGGAGTGTAAAAAAGGTAAGATAATCCTGTGGTTTTGTCAAAGGCCACTTTTATGTGAGAAATTGGGAAGTTCTGCACTGGCAGCTCCACTTCGCTCCCACGCACAAGAAAGACATTTCCTTGAGCCAATAATCAGACAACTAGATAACCGTCCTGGTTTGAACATTTTTATAGCCATGTGGTCAAGAGGAAAAGGAGGGGAAAATGGAGCATGAATAAATAAACCGCCTGCTGGCTCGGCTGCGGACGCTGTGGTTTTATTTTGGCATTCCACTGATGCAGCCAGATCAGCGAAGCCGCTCCAGCTGGAGTGACCTCTGACCCTCCCCTGTAAAAGGGCTAGAGTGGTTGGAATGTGCTGGTACGCAGCCCAGGAGTACAAAGGGAGTCTTTGCATCGAGCCAAGGGGGGAATGGTGCGTGTTTATTAGTGTTGAAAATGTGCACTAAAAGCAAATAACCCTTTTTAAAATGCACTAGTATGATTTAGTGCTAAGGTGTAATGTTACACTGTAAAATGAGTATGCAGCAATGGGAACAATGAATAGCCGTTTGACTCTTTCTTTTCCAACAGTTTCTAATTCTATTGTGCATTTTTTTTGCGCAATAGAATTAGTGTGACTTACCTTTGCCATATTTGGTTTAATGCAGCGGACAAAGAAAGGATTGGAGGCACTTAGTGTGGCCATCAGGGAATGGAGAGATTCCTGAAAGACAAAGAACATTAACTCAATTCATTTATGTATACACCAGGCTGCACGGTGGACGAGTGGTTACAACGCAGGCTTCACAGCTTGGAGACCCGAGTTCAATTCCACCCTCGGGCAACTCTGTGTGGAGTTTGCATGTTCTCCCCCGTGCAGGTGTGGGTTTTCTCCGGGTAAAAAACATGCTAGGTTAATTGTTTTCATTAGGGCTGTCAAATTCTTAAAAAAATAGATTAATCACAGTTTTAAAAAGAATTAATCATGCTAGGTTAATTGGCGACTCCAAATGTGAGTGTGAATGGTTGTTTGTCTATATGTGCCCTGTGATTGGCTGGCCACCAGTCCAGGGTGTACCCCGCCTCTCGCCCGAAGACAGCTGGGATAGGCTCCAGCACCCCCCGCGACCCTCGTGAGGAAAAAGCGGTAGAAAATGAATGAACTATATTAGGAAAGCAGGAAGTGAACAAATGTAACAGTTACTGATTGTAAAAGTACCAGATGGAGGGGTAGGATTTAATAAGCTTTGCTTCTTCCTACTCCTTTTGGACATGTGGAACTGTGAACTGATTATGGGATGCATTCAATTGTAATCTGATGCATGTTCAAATGAAATTAAACCATTATCATTACCATTAATAGCACCTATTAGCTTGCACTATATGGGAATAGGAACCGGAAGTCATATTCTTCCACTTGTCCGGGACGGGGTCACGGATGCAGCATTCTAGGGAAGTCCAGACTTCCCGATCCCAGCTGGGATAAATGAATGAATGAATGAATGAATGAATGAAGGTGATTTTATGGATCCTTATTGCATATCACATTTCCCAACTGTATTAGGAAAGCAGGAAGTGAACAAATGTAACAGTTACTGATTGTAAAAGTACCAGATGAAGGGGTAGGATTTAATAAGCTTTGCTTCTTCCTACTCCTTTTGGACATGTGGAACTGTGAACTGATTATGTGATGCATTCAATTGTAATCTGAAGCATGTTCAAATGTAATAAAACCATAGGTATGAATGTGAGTGTGAATGGTTGTTTGTCTATATGTGCCCTGTGATTGGCTGGCCACCAGTCCAGGGTGTACCCCGCCTCTCCCCTGAAGACAGCTGGGATAGGCTGCGTGACCCTTGTGACGATAAGCGTTCATAATCACGAAATGCGGGACCAGATGAGGACCAGAAACCAAGAACCTACTGTAGACATTGTCAAGTCATTCTGCAAATACAGGAAGTAGGAAGTACAACATATGTGATATGTGGGATTTGATTGAGGTCAGGATTCAGGTTCTTCCATACTTTTGTCTATATAGTAGTATATGCATACTTGGGGGGGCCTTGAACTGTCAGCCTCGTTCTCCTCCCCTCCCCTCCTCAGACAGGCTGTCTCCAGCAAGGCCTGGCCTGGCTGAGTGTGATTGGCCCCTGCTCGGCCCCGCTCTACCCAGCCATCAACACTAATACTCTGGCTTTAAAAACTGTGGCCTGGGAAGCCTGCCAAATCCTGCTCCCCTTCTCTCCGCACTGCAGTGAGGACAAACTAATTCAAACAAAGCCCTCCGTTGCAACCCCCCCTTTTTGACTCAGAACCACATCGAGAGCCCCAACCCCCCCGCACACACAATTCTTTTCCCAGATCAGATACACAGACAGCCTTCTGCAAGATCTATCTTCTATGTTCTCCTTGGTGGGTGTAATGACGTTCATATGCTAGTAGGACACTGAGTAGGACAATGAGGTGCTCTGTCTCATCCTGTGACAGTGGAGTCTCTACTGTGGAATAGAGGAGTCCTTCGCACCCACCCTGAATTGAGAGCTGACGGTGGGTTTGCGTCGGGCCGTGCCCATCTTTAACGTCTCTTCTCCGTTTCTGCTGCCCACGCGCTCAAAGAGGTCGTAGATGAAGTCGAGCCTGAGGCCACAGTGTTAATATTTAATAGTGAGTTAACTCGTACAATTCAATTAATTCAGTAGGACTCGATAAAAAGTGGGAGCTTTAGAATCCGCCTACCTGCTGTCTTTTAGAATGAACAATATGTCGTCCCTGAAGGTGTCCCTGTTCTTCTCCAGGATGCCACGAGCGTCGTAAAGCACCTAAAACAAGAAATATAACAAAATAGCACAAGCTACATTTATCCCTTGCAATATTGGCGTTCAATTTGATGCCTCATTTTTGATCTATTATTAATCAAAACATATTGGAATACAAGTACATATGTAGTATTCTGGTCACTGGGCGGCAGTAATGATATAATATTACCTTATATTACATTACCTTAACACTGCATGAACACGGCGTGTCCGACATGTGAAAAAAAAACAGTGCAAACAAGGTCTCCTCACATCCCATGTGGAAGTGGTAAGTTTTTGGCTTCTTAAGTTTAGAAGAAATAAACTTGAGGCTAAATGCTTAGCTTGCTAGCTTGCTAGCTTGCTAGTTAGCAACAGCAACTATCTTTTTTTCTTTACTGGTGGATCTCAGGGGAAGCCATGAGACCCATACTGACGTGACACATCATTTATAATTCACACACTCAAACACTCCTCTGTTGGGTGTGATAATTTCAGGGTTGACACGTGACATGGCAAATGTGACAAAATTTGACACCATCTTGATTTTTTTTTTATGGTTGCAAATTTAAAGTCATTTCATTTCTTTAAAAGGAGGTCAGCAATTTCCTTGGAACTAACTCACCCAAGGAGCATGCAGAGTGGAACACTACAGAGGGACACTGAGAGGAAGGAGGGGGGGTTTGGGGGTATCCTCTTTGGATGAAGTCATTACCATAAGCATCCATGCCAAACTTGTGACTGTGCTGCCTTGCTCACAGTGAGGGCCTTGTCTAAGGAAGCCCATTATCCCATCCTATTCAGCAGTCTGTGTGTTAGTATGCATGTCTGTGTGTGTGTGTGTGTGTGTGTGTGTGTGTCCTCGCTTGTATCAGGCTAATATTTGCTCTTATCTATGTAATCATAAAGATGGACCTGAGGATGATAGTTGACAAAGAATATTCACCCAATGGCTGCTTATACTAGATACTAGTTACAAATACTAGTATATGTGTATTTATATAATTACCTCTCCAGCATAGTGCTTAATGCCAAACTGGTGGTCGGTCACTCTGGGCTTCACGTAGTACGGGTTCGTCTGAAAAAAGTGGACAATCATAAGGTACAATATGTAGCTGTAGACATATTTAGGCAAGATTCATTCACAGGGCCAATCACAGGGCACATATAGACAAACAACCATTCACACTCACATTCATACC